>NC_081176.1:35940792-35984225 GCF_012432095.1 Onychostoma macrolepis
TTGCATCGCTGCATGTGTCATTAGATATAATATATGATATATGTCTAACATTTCACCAAAATCAAGTTCAAATACAAAGCTGACAGCTGTTTTTTTATTTTTTCTGACTTGTGTGTTTTCTCCAGTTTTGTCATTATGTGGGTGTTCAGTTTTTTTTCAGCTATTTGGCCAAAGTCATTATGAAAGATCAGTGTTACAGCTATTTGGCTGTGACTTGACAAAAATGCTAGAGAAACTCTTTGTCCTCAAAACAAAACAACAAACAAAACCATTAGCCTTATAAAGTGTTTTTGAGTAAAGAAACCGCTGTACTTATTCAATCAACAGTTCATTTACCTTCAGACTGCAAACAAGCAAGACTTCATTCACAACAGAATAACAGGTTTGACTGAGTTTGAGGAGCCAATCTTATGAGCTTTAGTGTCTTTCACTACTGATCCAGGATCAGTGATCATCTGTAGCAGTTATATTTGATTGAGCTTGAGTTTCAGAAGGCTTTTTGGAAAATGTAACGTTAGCTTTTTGTGATACTTGATGAGCAACTAAAGCTATTTTGATCAGAAAGCAGTGACGCTACCGCCATGCTACAGAAATAAAACTAGTAGCTCACTACTTGTAGTGACACAGATCACTGCATATAACATTGCTTAAATAAGTACAAATTCACTGGTAGACTCTTGTCAAATGTCAAAATTAGTACACACAAAATGCACTGCATGATTTCCACTCATTTAGACATTTTAGTAATGTATGATGGTAAGATTAAACACTCAATTTTCAGTTAAAGGCATTTCATTATTGAATTCAGAGATGTCATTGTCAGCTCATGTAGTTTAAATAGTATCTGTGCAATCAAATCAACGATAATCGCTAGAAATTAAGTGTCATCAACAAGGAACCAAAGGAACCAAAACTCCTCTGTGACAGAATGGAGATAAAAACTTTTAGAAACCAGGCTCAGTCACCAGTTCTCCTCTGGCCAGACAAGCAGTTCAATTCAATATATTAATTATTTATTATTTTAGAATGTATTTATTCATTTTTCATATTTGTATATTATTATGTTTTAATTAAAATTTTAAATGTATAAATGTACTATATTTATTTTTATATTGCTGCAATTTCTAACAATAATAGTATTATGTAGTTAGGTATTTTATTATATATTTATTTATTTTATTTTTTAGTTATTTTGTTATATTTTTAGTTTTATTTTGAGTCTTTGGCTAACACTGGAGTAGTTTTTTAATGAGGTAAGCCTCCACTGCATCTTTGTCACTGTGCTGTACAGTGGCAATGAGATAATCCATCAGCATTTCCATGCAGAGTGCACATAGACATAAAATTGAGCACCTGTTTTTCTTGAGAAACTTTTTTCTAGTTTAAATTTTTGTAAATAAATTAATATATGTGTATATATATATATATAAGTGTTTCTGTTTGTGCACAGCTTTCCTTGAAAACAAATAAAAAATCAAAATATCATCTCAAAATGAGACTGTGTTGATTCATGTTTTGTGAGAGACACACATTGATCCACACATGCACATCACAGACAGGCAGAGAACATAAGTGAAGTTTAGTTGTGTTTGTCTTTTATGAGTGGTGAAAACAAGACTAAGCTACCTGTTCAATTTACAGCTAATTATCCAAAGACAAACAAAAAATATAGTTAACTGTCTTGCTAACATCCATGACTCACGAGAGATCTACCATTGTTAGCTGAAGTTCAGCTGAGGCAATAAAGTCCAGTATTACAAGTGTGTCACTGCATGATTCAGTTTAAAATGCATTTAGATTAAGAATGATCACAAAAGATAACAGACATGTATATATGTTATCATTTCAATAGTTAATCAATATCAGAAAGACTGACTTTTTTTTTTTTCACCAAAAAGCAACATGATTACAAATGTGATGTTGATTTTATACAGCAGTTCAATAAAGAAGAATTTATTAACACATCAGTTTAGACACAATATTGAGTGTTTTTGCTCTGTTTGAACAAATATAATTTCAATTTAGCTCTGTTTTGTTCCTGAATGAATAAATGTAAATGATTTTGGTTCAGTGCAATGACTCACTTATTAACAGTGACTTGCTGACCTACTGGCAGTTTTAATTTCACATTTAAAGTACTTTATAATTTCAATATCAGTATTCAAAGTTTTATGTTTAAAATATCAAAAGACATGTTTTTTTTGGATTGCTTACAAATAAAATTAAAAGTAGTACACTATTAGCAAAATTACACTCAAGAAGCAAAACATCAGCATATTTGCACAACTATAAGCACATTGTCAACTCACACTTGTTGCAAAACTCACACACAGTGATTTGCAAAACACTAAACACACAACAACTATATTTACACAAAAATCTATCATGAAGTCACTTTGCAATACCAAAGCACTGACTGTCAAATTTTAATGTAACCAATTGGTTCAACACAGTTTATCATGTAAACACTTGTTTGCTTAATTGTGACACAACAATCAGGTGTATAAGCACTATAAAAAGCAGCATGAGTTCATGTCTTCACACAATGGAAAGAGTCAGAAAGAGTAAGATAAAAACAGAACAAAAGGAAGAAGAAACAGAGGAGGAATCAACAGAGGAAGAGGAAGAGATACAATGCTATAGATAGACAGAGGAAGAGGAATAAGACAAGAATGCTCAAAGAGGACCAATCTGACAAATGAGATCTGAACACTGGTTGAATTATCAACCACTGACGCTGAATTGGACTGCAAGTACAGCCAAATCAGATTCATGGCAAGTGTGATAAGAACATTTTGACTGAAAATAGGTATTGTAAAATATCATCTGTCAAAACATTTGCACTTTCAGTAACTGCTGTACTGTATTCTATGCACTATCAGTGTTACCTTTTGAAATTACACTATTGTATACTGTTTTTTTTTTTTTCTACATGATTGATCAACCACAAAATCTATGTTCACAGAACAGCAAGAGAAGATTAAACATGGTTTTTAACAATGCTATAACACAATCAGCTAAGCTAACATTGTCAATAACTATGAGTTTCAAGAATCCATCAGGTCTAAAATCAACACTGAGCATTGTAAAACATTGTCAATATTTCAAGTATGATTATATTTTATACTTTTAGATTTTTCATTTATATTTTGCAGTATTAAATATCAGATATGAATATTTACAAATGTGCACATAAAGTTTTCATCTGCAGCAATGCAAAGACCACAGACATCAAGAATCAGTGTATGAATCTCAACAATAGTGACAGTCAAGAAAATATTCAGATAAAACTGAACATCACAAAACAAGCTACTAAAAGTCACAACTATAACAGGACACAAAATAAAATAGTAAGAATAAAAGAAAATAATCAGACAATTCAGCTTGTTGTTTATTCATTTGCAATGCATGCTATACATGAGAGTTCAATATGCTGGTACCCAGCATGCATTGCAATATGAAGCATTTGTTGACTGTCACCATTGTTAAGATTCATACGCTGATTCTTGATGTCTGTGATCAATTGCTACAGATGAAACTTTTTGAGCACAAAGTGATTTGTAAATTTAAATTATCTGATTTTACAAGACTACTACATCTGAAGCTATATAAAAAATCTAAAGCAGTACTACATCCATACAATCAGAAATTGACTTGATGAGGTCAGTGACCAGACAAGATCACCCACAACTCTTTCACTTGGCTTCGCTGGTTTAAGTGTGTTTTAAATGATCACATAATTAAAGCAACCAGCGTAATATTAACACCAAATGTCAAGGGTCAAGAGCCCAACAAAAGAAACACTGGTCTCTTTGATGGTGATTTCAAACAAAACAATAAAGCATCTAAACCTCTGTTAATTCTCAATAAGAGCTTCTCTAGAAGTCTGACAGAAATAAAGTCAATCTGATGCTGTTTGTGAAGCTGTTTAATCAGATCTGAGAGATTTAATGTCTTTTTTTTCAGTTGATTTCATCTTCAGCTGTGGCTGAAGTCAGTTGTAGTTCTTGTGTTTTCTTCTTCGGTGATTCTTCTTGATAACAGCAGCTGTTCATCATTAATGATCAATCATCACATAATTATCTCCTTAACTCCAGCACTGCTCAATTCTACTTGAACACTCTGTGTGGAAACTGAACACAGCAGTATTTGCTGTGAATTATTATTAAAACTTTTATTTCATTCATGATGACTGATGCATATGACTCACATTAAGTTTATTGATTTGTTTGTTAAAACTATGTAATCTAAACATGGAAAAATTGTTATGCAATTGAATTACATAAAATGTAAATTTAGCCAATCATGAGTGTATTACATCATACAATAAAATTCATATCACATATTTTCACTGTCCAGAATATCGATACTATATGCATATGAAAAAATAAAAAAATGAATCACATTTTAGTAGATGTTAAATTATCAAAATATGTATTTAAACTTATATAACTAGAAAGAAAAAATAAAAAAACATGATTTCAAGATCTAAGGCAAAATAAATGGTCTGACTTTAGGTAAATATGCTACACAAGATATAACATTCCAGTCTGTCTCACTGCACCGCATCATAATGCAGACTCAGACTCCACATACTTTACATATAATGAAAGTTATTGAACCTGAAATGTGTGAATGTTGTGAATGTGCAATATAAAACCAACTTTTAAAGGAATGTTAAATGATTGTAGCCATTTCTAATGACAGTTCACATTGGCAGTGACATTGAATTTGTGTTACGTTTGCATCAATATGCTATAATAACATGTTACTTGTTTCTTTTTAACTGCACATGAAGTACTGAGTCACTGCATTTTTCACTGTTTTACTCAGAAATTATAACAGTTTTATAACATCATTATAACACCAAACATTACAACCTCAGAATGATCACTAAATAATATTTTAATGGCCTATCTAAAAAACTGAAGCAGCATAAAACAAAAAAATGAGGCACAAATGAAGCACAAACAAAAAAAAATATTTTTGAATTTAGCATGTTTCTGAGTGACCTGAAAAAGACCAATAATATTATTTTAATATCTTAAAACTGAAGCAGCACAAACAAAAATTTTTACAGCACAAAATTGAGACTATTTTGATGTTATGTTTATCAACCTTGCATGTATTTGAATGAATTATAGCATTTCAATTAATTATCGATCATTGAGAGAGAGAGAAAAAAAAAACAAATGACATACAGACTGCAACCACATGATAGAGATCAGATATCGCCAGCACTGACTGAGAGAATCTAGTGACATGATACTGTACTCACAGACAACATTCACCAGCTGCATAACTATCAACACATTGAAAGACATTTTATCAAATTTGAAATATTTTTTATGACTTCAAAATGTTAAACAAGAAAACACAACTTCAATATTTATTGAAAAACAAGATTGTTTACTGCAGCAAGATACATTGATACCTGTCACAGAAAGAGGGAGGAGTCAACAAATCAGTGATGCTAAAAACACACACACACACACACACACACACAAACAAACAAACAAACAAACACATACACACAAACAAACACAAACACATACATAAACAAAAACACACACACACACACACACAAACAAACAACAAACACACACACACACACACACACACTATTGAATTCTAAATTGATGAATTCTAAATGTTGATTGTTCTACTTTTTAAATGTATCTACACTGTAAAATTGCTGTAAAATTTACAGTAACTTACTGGCAATTTTGGTTGCCAGTAAGACTGTAAATTTACAAGAGTACTGTAAATCAATAATTACAATTGTACTGTAAAAATACAGCAAACTCTTGCATGCTGTAAAATTGTTGTGATGGTGTAAACATTTGGTAAACTTATTTCATTTGATTCTACTAAGAAGGAACATTTCTTAATATAAAACTGCAAACACTTAATTTATAATAGTAAAGTTACTAAAACATGACTTTAACTCAAATTGTTGCAGTTTATCATCAGCTATAGCACATGCATGTGGTAAAGCACTTAACAAAGAGATCATCACTGTATCAGCAACTCTACAGTTACTGTCTTTAAATAAAGCAACAGAACATCAGTGTTTGTGGCTCATCATTGACTGAAGCACAGGCTCTACTTCCACCACAATGGTGACCCACAAAACTAAATTAAACCAACAGATCTCTCTTGTGCAAAATAATACAGTTCAGTTAAATATTTACTCTCCTTATAGATAACACCTGCTGTTAACAAGCAGAATCACTGAATGAAAGAGAAACAAGAACTACAACTGACTTCAGCCACAGCCTTAGATGAACTCAACTGAAATACAAGACATCATTAAATCTCTCAAGATCTGATTAAACAACTCCACAAACAGCATTACCAGCTTCACACATTACAATTTGACTTTATTTCTGTCATATGTCTATAAAATTATTTGAGAATTAACAGAAGTTTATTTGTTTTATTGAAAACCACCATTGTGGCGGTCAGGGTTTGCTTTAGTTGGGCTCTTGACCATCAAATTTTAATCTTAGTTTTTTTCTGGCTGCTGTAACTGTGTTTGTAGAGCACATTTGTTATAGCATGAAAAGCCAGAAAATGTGTGATTACGTGCTTTTGATTGACTATTGATAATGATATAATCATTATCTAGTTATTATCATAATTTTATCTGTGGATATCTTTTTTTTTTGTGTTGTTTACAATTACTATATGACCTGAATGAGACGACAAACTGCTACTGAAAAAGTACTACAGCAGCAATTAGACACACACAGACATCAAGAATCAGTGTATGAATCTCAACAACGGTGACAATCAACAAAATAAATAAACAGATCAACTCTGAACATCACAAAACATGCTACTAAAACTCAACACACATAAAAATAAAAGCACATAGTAAGAATTAAAGACAATAAGTGGACAATTCAGCGGCATAATTTATTCATGCCGAATGCATGCTGGGATTCATGGGTGAGTTTTGTACTGTGCTGGTATCCAGCATGAATTGCACATTAAGCTTTTGATTGTCACCGTTGTTGAGATTCATACACTGATTCTTGATGTGTGTCTATTGCTGCCGTAGTACTAAAAGTTTTGTGCATAAGACTTTTAAAAATTTTCAGTAGCAGTTTGTCGTCTCATTCAGGGTCATATAGCAATTGTAAACAACACCAAACTAACAAAAAAAAATCCACACCATGTCTTTAAAGATCAGCCTCTGAATGAGATCAGTTACCAGATAATGATTACATCATTATCAATCAATCACATCCTGGCTTTTCATGTTATAACAAATGTGCTCTACAAACACAGTTACAGCAGCCAGAAAAACTAAGATTAAAATTTGATGGTCAAGAGCCCAACTAAAGCAAACCCTGACCGCCACAATGGTGAGGTCAAATAAACGTTTTCAATAAAACAAATAAACTTCTGTTAATTCTCAAATAATTTTTATAGACATATGACAGAAATAAAGTCAAATTGTAATGTGTGAAGCTGGTAATGCTGTTTGTGGAGTTGTTTAATCAGATCTTGAGAGATTTAATGATGTCTTGTATTTCAGTTGAGTTCATCTAAGGCTGTGGCTGAAGTCAGTTGTAGTTCTTGTTTCTCTTTCATTCAGTGATTCTGCTTGTTAACAGCAGGTGTTATCTATAAGGAGAGTAAATATTTAACTGAACTGTATTATTTTGCACAAGAGAGATCTGTTAGTTTAATTTAGTTTTGTGGGTCACCATTGGTGGAGAGTAGAGCCTGTGCTTCAGTCAATGATGAGCCACAAACACTGATGTTCTGCTGCTTTATTTAAAGACACTGTAGAATTGCTGTAAAATTTACAGTAACTTACTGGCAATTTTGGTTGCCAGTAAGACTGTAAATTTGCAAGAGTACTGTAAATCAATAATTACAATTGTACTGTAAAAATACAGCAAACTCTTGCATGCTGTAAAATTATGACGGTGTGTAAACACTTGGTAAACTTATTTAATTTGATTCTACTAAAGGAACATTTCTTAATATAAAACTGCAAACACCTAATTTGTAATAGTAAAGTAACTAAAAACATGACTTTAACTCAAATCGTTGCAGTTTATCATCAGCTATAGCACACATGCATGTGGTAAAGCACTTAACAAAGATCCTCACTGTATCAGCAACTCTACAGTTACTGTCTTTAAATAAAGCAGCAGAACATCAGTGTTTGTGGCTCATCATTGACTGAAGCACAGGCTCTACTCTCCAACGGTGATCCACAAAACTAAATTAAACCAACAGATCTCTCTTGTGCAAAATAATACAGTTCAGTTAAATATTTACTCTCCTTATAGATAACACCTGCTGTTAACAAGCAGAATCACTGAATGAAAGAGAAACAAGAACTACAACTGACTTCAGCCACAGCCTTAGATGAACTCAACTGAAATACAAGACATCAATAAATCTCAAGATCTGATCAAACAACTCCACAAACAGCATTACCAGCTTCACACATTACAATCTGACTTTATTTCTATGTCTATAAAAATAATTTGAGAATTAACTGAAGTTTATTTGTTTTATTGAAAACGTTTCGTTTGACCTCACCATTGTGGCAGTCAGGGTTTGCTTTAGTTGGGCTCTTGACCATCAAATTTTAATCTTAGCTTTTTCTGGCTGCTGTAACTGTGTTTGTAGAGCACATTTGTTATAGCATGAAAAGCCAGAAAATGTGCGATTTTTGGAAATACATTGTAATAATTGTCATGCCAATAAAGCACATATTGAATTGAATTGAGAAAGAGAGAAAGAGATGACAGTTGACAGTTGTGTACCTGCTTGCTGCGTCTGTCTCTCTACAAACAATTAACGTTACTTCAAAAACAGCGATTTTATCACCTCCTTGCTGGGGAATATAATGTAGCGATCTAGTATCTATCTTTTATTTTAGTAATAAAAATCGCAAGCGTTGACAAGTTTATGTGTGTGCAGCACAATCTGCATCTCTCTCTCTCTCTCCATGTGTGTGTGTGTGTGTGTGCTGCAGTGATGCTTGTTGGTTAGTGTCCAATTAAAGCAGCACATTAATATGGAACGGTGATTAAACTGACTTGTAACTACCGGTGCATTAAACGGTTATACTGCATACCTGCCAGCCAATCAGAATCCAGTATTCAGACAGACCATGGAATAACATGCTAGAAACATCATAAACACTGTAATAACGATCCAATCACAGACCAAAAATAATAATATTTTGAATTATTTATTCATTTTCATACAATAACATTTTTAGTGACACTCGTCAATACATTCAAGATGACTCAATAAAAATTAACACAGATATTAATCTTTGGCATGAAATTAAAGTACATTTTACAGTTTAATGATAATAAATTATGCAACTGTCTCAACTGAAAATAACTTGCATTGAAGTATCTTAAAGCACGTCAGTGCCATTGTTTTGTCCCAAGATGCAACCCGGTAATGTTTTTTTTTTTTTATAAGCATTTTTATAAAAGCTGTTTAAACGTCCTAAATTAACTAAGGCCTAGTCTTTAAACTAATCCCTGTTTGTGAATCTGGGCCTAAATGTCTGAATAAAAGATTAATGCCTGGTTTCACAGACTGATTTTTTCTTTTCTTAAATCCCATTGAATTTTAAGAGGTTCTCATGTTTTCTTGTGCATATATTTCTGTTTAATTATTATTATTATCATTTGGTATATTTGTCTTAGCATATATGGAATAAGTCACAATATACAAAATTAATTTCTAGTTTGTTGCAAGTGCTCTAAAATCATTAATGACAATCAGAGGCGGACAATCCAGGGGTCAGAAAGTAAAAGTCCTGCCATATTTTTGTTCCACCCATGAACTCTGCAGCTGATTTCACCAGAGGAGGAACCAAGACATTCCTTTCAAGTCACAAGCAAGTCTCAAGTCAAATCCCAAGTCCTCAAAGAGTTCAAGTTAATTAGATAATTAAGTGTCTAATTAAATGATGATTGTGCATTAGTTATGAACACCTGCTGTTATTGAGAATTACAGAGGATCAGATATTAATGTTTTAATGGTTAAAATGATGCCACCATCACAGAGATCAGTGTGTGCTTTAGTTGGGCTCTTGGCCTTTGACTTCTGTGTTAGATCTCTCTTTGCAGCAATACATGTGTTGCTGTAAAATAAAGAGATCAGGGCTGCACAATGAGCAACCATGCTTTTACAGATGTACTGATTGTTCTTTTTTTCTGTATGTTTAGGTTTTGAGAAGTCAACCCTGTGAAACAGCATGCAAGGAACTTGCTCTAATAGTTATGATGAATTCATTTGAAATCTACTGTATTTAATGCATATAAACACTTGAACTCTTCTGGTATTTAGACGCACGCAGACATAATGAACCAGTATATGAATCTCAACAATGGTGACAACCAACAAAATTCTTCATGCTGAAATGTATGCTGGGTAAGACCATAGTAAAAACTCCCATCATGCACTGCAGTATGAATTATTTTTGTCACCACCGTTGAGGATCATATGATAAGTGATCATGTATAAAAGCCTGAGCTGATGCAGTTCTTCCTTCTAATACGTAATCACTACAGTAGCATTTCTTTGATAGGACTTTTTTTTCCTTAAATTCAGTAATAGCTGAATATCACGCAGTAAACCAAAGTGAGACACTTTCATGATGTTCATTCAAATGATTTAAAAGCAGAAAACGTAAGCTAATCTGCTACATCAAGTTCTTGATTCAGCAATGCACAAATGTTTGCTGTGAAACAATATTGCACTTGCTTAAAAGCAAATTACTTTGCTTTATTAAAAGGGTCAAGAGCCCAACTAATGCCGAGTTCACACTGCACGATTTTCAAACTCGTCGGATCGCTGTTGTTTTCACACTGCGTGACTATCTGGGGTAGCATTCAGTCGCTTCTGTGTTCACATTGCACGATGGATCGGCGACAGGGGCTTTCACATTGCCCGATTTCACAATAGGAAGAATCGCCGACAACTCTGTCTGACCCGCAAACTACGTTTCACAACAAAACCCACGCGAGAAGTGATAAGGAAATAACGCGAGAACCTGCGTGTGTCAGCCCGTTGTTCTCGAGCCAGACTGGAAGTATTAAAAAAATATAGCCCGCAAATTGTCTGTGCGCTGATTTCCAGCTACAAAAAGAAAAACAGATTATGCAGGAGGGAGATGCAGGGATTGTGTTCTGCAAAGAGTGGTAAATAATAATTTGCAGTAACTGTTATGCTGATGTTGCGCTGGTCAGCGTTTGTGCTTGTTTCTGTATGATATTGTACATATTAAAATACTGATATGGTCTATAACTCCTCACCGAACTTCCCTCTGCCCTGTATCTTTGTCTCTCATTGGCTGAAGGTCATCGTGATGTAGTTTTCAGTCAGAACTCATTGCACACAGCGTGATTGTGAATCGCCGACAGCTCCAGATATTTAGCATGTCAAATATTTCGCGGGCGTCGGCGGCGATGTCTCTCAGATCGCGTCTTTGATAATTCACACTGCGATTGTCACTCGCGTGAGCGAGCTCCGATTTGCCTCCGATGTCGGGCATTTGTCGGCGATTTATCAAAACCTGTCGGTGAAAATCGGGCTAAAATCGTGCAGTGTGAACTCGGCATAAAGCAAACACTGATCTCCATGATGGTGGCATCATTTTAACCAATAAAACATCAACATCTGATCCTCTGTAATTCTCAATAACAGTAGGTGTTCATCACTAACGCACAATCATCATTTAATTAGACACTTAATTATCTCATTAACTTTAACTCTTTGAAGACTTGGGATTTGACTTGAGACTTGCTTGTGACTTGAAAGGAATGACTTGGTTCCTCCTCTGGTGAAATCAGCTGCAGAGTTCATGGGTGGAACAAAAATATGGCAGGACTTTTACTTTCTGACCCCTGGATTGTCCGCCTCTGATGACAATCTGAATTTATCACCTTCAGCCTACATTTAGTTTTGATTTGATCATTTATAATGCTTACCACATAGAGAATAGATACATGTCTGAACAAGTTAATGAAACATATATCTGATTAAGAAAACTTATTATAAAGAAAGGCAACAAGAGCTCCACCCGCTCCAACACCAGCTCCAACACCAGCTCCAACTAGAGCTCCTTTAGTTAATATTCCACCAGCTACACATACACCAATACCACCACCAATAACAGCACCACCAAGGATAATACCAATTGCAAAGTAAATTCCATATTTGGAAAAAAAACTGTTTAAAACCTCCTTTTTCTTGATCTTGTCTGTTTTTCTCTGCTCCAAGTCTTTCTCGTTCAGATCTCTTAGCTTCACACTCTGCTCTGAGTCTCTTCTCTGTCTCTTTCTTCACTCTCTCAACCTCCTCTTGTATTTGCTTCTGCTCTTGTTGTTTTCTCTGCTCTTCATCTCTCTGTCTCTGCTCTTCTTCCTCTCGTCTGAATCTCTGAGCATCTTCGTACATCTGATTACTGTAGTGTCCTCCTCCATTCTGCTCTATCATTGAGTCAATCTTCTGCAGGAGATCATTCACCTGCTCTCTGTTATTCAGATCTTTATTGTTGTAGACGTGATATCTGCCTCCACACTTCTGAACTAGATCTCTTAATCTACTGTTCTGCTCAATGAGTTTCTCTACTGACTTATCTTCCAGCAGATCTCCATGAGTGAAGAGAATGAAGGAGTATTTTAACACTCCCTCACCAAACATCATCTCAATGATCTGAGGAATCTGCTGCTCGTGTTCAGTGAATCTCATATTCACAGGAAACACAATGAGGAAAGCATGAGGTCCAGGACTGGATATATACACACTTCTGGCTATCTCTGTCATTATTTCTTCAGGTTTCATCTGTGTGTCAAAGAGTCCAGGAGTATCAACTACAGACACAGATCTGCCTGAAACAGTGACGTGTTCCTTTGAACATTCACTGGTTACTGAACTCATTCTCTGTACAGATATAAACTCTTTCTGTCCCAGGATTGTGTTTCCAGCTGCACTTTTCCCAACTCCACTTTTACCCAGAAGAACAAGCCGTCTGGATGGGAGACTGTCAGCAGGAGCGTCTGGTTCAATCTCTTGAGGTATTTTCTCTTTAGTGGATTCTGCTTCAATGTCTCTAGGTCTTCTCCTTTATAACAAAGAAAAAATACACTCATGGCAAATAATTTTGGATTAAAAGTGTCCAGAATAATTAATATTGGTATAAAAGACTCACCCAAATTGCTCATCATGAGTGGCTTAAATATTTTTGTAAACAGCCCTTGAACTTGTCCAGCTTGATCCTTTGCCTTGTTGTTGAACACGTGGTATCTCTGATCATATTTCTGAATGAGGTTCTTCAGTGCTTCAGTTTCATTGATGAATTCTTGTATAGTCATGTTTTCTTCCTCCAGTTCGTCTCCTCTGGTGAAGAGAATCCAGGTTTTCTTCAGGCGCTCGTCTCCCAGCAGCTGCTCAATCTTCTCCACAGTTTTTCTCTCTTCTGCAGTGAATCTGTCAGCTTTCATCACCAGCAGAAACATACAGGGACCTGATTCACATTTCTGAAGAACCTCTTTATATTTCTTCTGAATCTCATCATCACTCATCTCTGTGTCAAATAATCCTGGTGTGTCATGAACAATGACTGGAAAGTGACCAGCTGATCCAGATTCAACAGCAACATCTCGAGTGACCGATCTGGAGCTTTTCTTTGAGACGAAAGCATCTCGTCCCAGGATTGTGTTTCCTGTTGAACTTTTCCCAGCTCCTGTTTTTCCCAGAAGGACCACATTTAAACCTTTATTTTGTTCCATTTTATAGATGTCAGGTGCTGTAAGACAGAAATGCACATGTGTAATTCACATCCCATAAAATATGGTTATAAAGCTCTCCATTCAGTGAATATAGTGCTGAATACTCATGATAAATGTATTTTCACTCATCCCATGCAGTCTTGGAGAAGCTAGAGTGTCTCCCAGCATCTCTAGCCAGGTCCATGTAGTTTGCGTTCATTTGTTTTTCAATTTAACCCTTTAGGCTCCAGGGATTTTTGGAAAAAAATGCTAGGTTTTGACATCAAGATTTCAAAAGCTTGTGGCCTGAAAGGGCTTAAAGATAGAGATCTACTGTAAATTAGAAAAATGTTGGGCATGACCGAAGGTTTATGTGGGGTGTAAATGTACTCATCTAATTTGCATATTATTATGTCATCTGACCCTCTTGGACCCTTTTGTCTTTTTATCCTCATTCCAAATGATCAGAAAGGAGGAAACCAACAATGAAACAGGAGAAAGTACTAAATTATTACTATATTATATAGTAATAAAACACATATGAACAGTAGCCTACTTTTTGATTAGTTCATCAATAATATTCAGAAAATAATAGATATTGAATGGATGTTTGAACTTATTTGCATGCTGTTGTTTTTTTTTATCCTCATTCCAAATGATCAGAAAGTCAACAATAAAACAGTAGAAAGTAGTAAATTATTACTATGTTACTATGCCATAGTATTAAATCATTAAAAGGGTCAAGAGCCCAACTAATGCAAACACTGATCTCCATGATGGTGGCATCATTTTAACCAATAAAACATCAACATCTGATCCTCTGTGATTCTCAATAACAGCAGGTGTTCATCACTAATGCACAATCATCATTTAATTAGACACTTAATTATCTCATTAACTTTAACTCTTTGAGGACTTGGGATTTGATTCGAGACTCGTTTGTGACTTGAAAGGAATGACTTGGTTCCTCCTCTGGTGAAATCAGCTGCTGAGTTCATGGGTGGAATAAACGCATGGCAGGACTTTTACTTTCTGACCCCTGGATTTTACACCTCTGTCTGTAATATATCTGCTTGTTTTACACTCTTTGGCCACCAGCTGGTATTGTGCGCAAATGAAGCCTCCAAAAATTAACCCTTTTGTGAACCACTTGGCTGAAAAGCTTAAAGATTCAAGAAGCTTCATCTCACCATCACTACTGTAAATGTACATGTTCTATGTAAAATAACATGGCAAACCTGTTAACTGTGAATAACCATAAAAGTTCAGTTTTTTTAAAAATAATATTTTTGTTTTCACATCAAAATCAATTGCAAATTCATCAAAACCTATAAATATGCATTTCTATTTAACAGATGACCTTTAATAGTAATTTTATCATTTTTAAATAGTATTTTTACAGGAATAAAAATCTGTCAACGGTGATATCTGGTCAGAGTCATGCAAGACCATCTTGTTGGTGGAGCTCACTGTCCCATGGGAGGAGGGCATGGAGGCTGCCAGCGAGCAGAAGCGTGCCAAGTATGCAGACCTGGTAGAAGACTGCAGGGAGGCTGGCTGGAAAACCATCACGTGTCCCGTCGAAGTGGGATGCAGAGGCTTCGCTGGGTCCTCAACGGTTCGCCTGCTCCACGATATGGGATGTACAGGAGCAGGGTGTCGAAAAGCCATTAAAGAACTGGCAGAGGAGGCAGAGAAGGGCAGCTTTTGGCTGTGGCTAAGGAGGAAGCACAGGGGGTGGGGGCCAAATAACACCTAGGGCATCAGCAGGGGGTGGCAGGGAGTGATCTCTGCCATCGCTCCGCCACCAGGAGATGTACTGGGGTTAAAGGAGCGAAACATCCATGACTGGTGGTCCCCAGCTGATGATCCATTTATGCCCAGAGAGGTGTTCAGAGGAGCACACCTATATAAAAGGCACCGGTGGAGGTGTGTCTGGCAGCAATGCCCAGCAGGTTGACCATCAGCCTGTATTTCTATAAATGTCAACTGTGATATCTGGTCCCAAATGAGTTGCATCCTTTCTTACGAATTACTTATTTATCCTATCATCATACATTCTTTGTTAAAATAAACGGACATAGCCATGAAGATTTTAAATATTGTAACTAGAGGAAATCCCACCCGGTGGAAGGATACCTCTCCGCAGCTGCGCGCCTTGGCGGAAACCACTCGACTTTCTCTCAGCAGTCATTCATGGATGTGAATCAAAAATGGATATTTTCTGAACAATATTGGTTTCTGACATTTGTAACTTTATTTTGACCATCGTTGTTAGTGCTATTACTAAGCTTAATTTGATATTTTTTTTATGCCATGGTCTGTCTGAATACTGGATTCTGATTGGCCAGTAGGTGTTGATTAAATTTGTTGAACTGCACAGATAGAGAAGAAAGAAAAAAAAATATATACATATATGTTACTCTTCCTAAATCTCTGAACTTGTACTTTGTTGCAGTCCTGTAATTACTCAGTACAGAATTTCCAGCATGTTCAACACAATCCGAAAACTTTCTTAAAAGGTGCTTGTTCAAAAATCTTTGATAAGTGTCTCTTATTTAGACACACAAACATCAAGAATCAAGCTGTGAATCTCAACAACGGTGACAATCAAAAAAGCATGTTGCAGTGCATTCAGGGTGCCACCAATTAAAATTCATTCATGGCTCCCATGATGCATTGCGGCATGAATAAATTATGAGCTGAATTGTCTTAGTAATTTCCTTTATTCTTACTTTTTTTGTTGTTTTTTATGTGACTTTCAGTAGCTTGTTTTCTAATGTGTAGAGTTGATTTGTTTTTTCTGAATATGCTGTTTGTCACCATTGTTGAGGTTCATACGCTGATTCTTGATGTCTGTGTGTGCCTAGAAGAAAGACTTTTCTTTCTTTTTTTAATTTTCAGAACATCTTTCAAGAATTGATACTTTACACTATACCCTGATAGCACACGTACATCTAGGAGACGTCTATTTGACGTCTGCATTTACATCTGCAAGACGTATTTTTTAGAGTGTTTGCTCATCTGCAATACGTCTATTGGACGTCTCCTTTTAGATGTCAAATAGACGTCTATTAGATGTCTTTAAGATGTTTATGATTTAGAATGTATGTAAAACTGACATCTTACAGACGTCTGTCAGACGTTTGTAGACAGCAGATGCTTTCCAGATCAACAGATCCTTAACAGACATCTTGCAGACGTACGTGTGCTATCTGGGTAATGGTGACATGAAAATTTAGATTTTCTCCTTTGGTGATTCTGCTTGTTAACATCAGGTGTCTTCAATAATGGTCAATCATCACTTAATTAATCACTTGATTATCTCATTAACTTTAACTCTGCTTCAGTGTTAATTTAACACTCTTATTTGAACACTTTCACACTCTTGAGTGTGGTCTCACATGTATTCACAGGCAGAAATGTAAAGTCCAGGGGTCAGAAAGTAAAAGTCCTGCCATGTGTTTATTCCACCCATGAACTCAGCAGCTGATTTCACCAGAGGAGGAACCAAGTCATTCCTTTCAAGTCACAAACGAGTCTCGAGTCAAATCCCAAGTCCTCAAAGAGTTAAAGTTAATGAGATAATTAAGAGACTAATTAAATGATGATTGTACATTAGTTATGAACATCTGCTGTTATTGAGAATTACAGAAGATCAGATGTTGATGTTTTATTGGTTAAAATGATGCCACCATCATGGAGATCAGTGTTTATTTAGTTGTGCTCTTGACCCTTGACTCCTGTGTTAGATCTCTCTCTGTAATAATACATGTGGTCTTATAAAGCTAGGAGATCAGTGCTGTACAGAGAGCAGCAATGCTTTTATAGCGGGTCTGTTTATATCCAAAATAAGCCCTTTTTATTTGATTTGTTTAGATTATAAACAATCAACCCCATAAAATTACAGCATACAAGACAATTGTTAATCTAATAGTTAGTTGAAATCTAAGATATGTAATACATATACATATTTTAACTCTTGTGCGATTTAGACACACACAGACATCACTAACCAGCATATGAATCTCAACAATGGTGACAATCAACAAAATTCTTCATGCTGCAATGCATGCTGGGTAACACCATAGTAAGAACTCCCATCATGCACTGCAGTATGAAGAATTATTGTCACTGCTGTTGAGGATCGTATGATAAGTGTTCATGTCTAAAAGCCTGAGCTAATACAGTTCTGCCCCCCCAATTTTTAATCACTACAGTGACATATGTTTAATAGGACTTTTTTCCCCTGCAGTTCAATAATACCTGAACTTCAGTCAATAAATCAAAGTGAGACCACTTCATGATGCTCATTGAAATTATTTAAAAGCAGAAAGTGTAAGCCAATCTGCAACCTCAAGCTTTTAATTCAGCAATACACAAATGTTTGCTGTAAAACAACATTGCAAATGCTCAGAAGCAAATTACTTTGAATTATTAAAAGGGTCAAGAGCCCAACTAAAGCAAACACTGATCTCCATGATGGTGGCATCATTTTAACCAATAAAACATCAACATCTGATCTTCTGTAATTCTCAATAACAGCAGGTGTTCATCACTAATGCACAATCATCATTTAATTAGTCTCTTAATTATCTCATTAACTTTAACTCTTTGAGGACTTGCGATTTGACTCGAGACCCGTTTGTGACTTGAAAGGAATGACTTGGTTCCTCCTCTGGTGAAATCAGCTGCTGAGTTCATGGGTGGAATAAACACATGGCAGGACTTTTACTTTCTGACCCCTGGACTTTACATCTCTGATATTAAGACACTTACGTTTTAGACATATTTCCTGCTTTTGCTCTATTTCTCCAAAAAAAATTACAGGTGCATCTCAATAAATTAGAATGTCGTGGAAAAGTTCATTTATTTCAGTAATTCAACTCAAATTGTGAAACTTGTGTATTAAATAAATTCAATGCACACAGACTGAAGTAGTTTAAATCTCAATAAATTAGAATATCAGCTAACCAACTCAAAATACCTGCAAAAGTTTTCTGAGCCTTCAAAATGGTCTCTCAGTTTGGTTCACTAGGCTACACAATCATGGGGAAGACTGCTGATCTGACAGTTGTCCAGAATACAATCACTGACACCCTTCACAAGGAGAATAAGCCACAAACATTAATTGCCAAAGAAGCCGGCTGTTCACAGAGTGAAGTTGAGTGGAAAGAAAAAGTGTGGAAAAAAAAGATGCACAACCAACCAAAAGAACCGCAGCCTTATGAGGACTGTTAAGCAAAATCGATTCAAGAATTTGGATGAACTTCACAAGGAGTTGACTGAGGCTGGGGTCAAGGCATCAAGAGCCACCACACACAGACGTGTCAAGGAATTTGGCTACAGTTGTCGTATTCCTCTTGTTAAGCCACTCCTGAACCACAGACAACGTCAGAGGCGTCTTACCTGGGCTAAGGAGAAGAAGAACTGGACTGTTGCCCAGTGCTCCAAAGTCCTCTTTTCAGATGAGAGCAAGTTTTGTATTTCATTTGGAAACCAAGGTCCTAGAGTCTGGAGGAAGGTGGAGAAGCTCATAGCCCAAGTTGCTTGAAGTCCAGTGTTAAGTTTCCACAGTCTGGGATGATTTGGGGTGCAATGTCATCTGCTGGTGTTGGTCCATTGTGTTTTTTGAAAACCAAAGTCACTGCACCCGTTTACCAATAAATTGTGGAGCACTTCATGCTTTCTTCTGCTGACCAGCTTTTTAAAGATGCTGATTTCATTTTCCAGCAGGATTTGGCACCTGCCCACACTGCCAAAAGCACCAAAAGTTGAAAATGACCTTGGTGTTGGTGTGCTTGACTGGTCAGCAAACTCACCAGACCTGAACCCCATAGAGAATCTATGGGGTATTGTCAAAAGGAAAATGAGAAACAAGAGATCAAAAAATGCAGATGAGCTGAAGGCCACTGTCAAAGAAACCTGGGCTTCCATACCACCTCAGCAGTGCCACAAACTGATCACCTCCATGCCACGCCGAATTGAGGCAGTAATTAAAGCAAAAGGAGCCCCTACCAAGTATTGAGTACATATACAGTAAATTAACATATTCTCCAGAAGGCCAACAATTCACTAAAAATGTTTTTTTTTATTTTTTTTATTGGTCTTATGAAGTATTCTCATATGTTGAGATAGTGAATTGGTGGGTTTTTGTTAAATGTGAGCCAAAATCATCACAATTAAAAGAACCAAAGACTTAAACTACTTCAGTGTGTGTGCACTGAATTTATTTAATACACGAGTTTCACAATTTGAATTACTGAGATTAACTTTTCCACGACATTCTAATTTATTTAAATGCACTTGTAATTCCAAACGCAGCCATAGCACTGTTTTGTGTCTCTGACCAGAACTGGGTAGATTCCGTACAAATTGTAATCCATTACTGATTCCAGATTACATGAAAAAAATTGTAGTCAGTAACGTAATCTGTTACATTAAACATTTTACGTGATATAATCAGATTACTTTTAGATTACTTTTGATTTAACTCGTTTATCACATTCAGAGGTGTAAAGTCCAGTGGTCAGAAAGTAAAAGTCCTGCCATATGTTTATTCCACCCATGAACTCAGCAGCTGATTTCACCAGAGGAGGAACCAAGTCATTCCTTTCAAGTCACAAACGAGTCTCGAGTCAAATCCCAAGTCCTCAAAGAGTTAAAGTTAATGAGATAATTAAGTGTCTAATTAAATGATGATTGTGCATTAGTGATGAACACCTGCTGTTATTGAGAATTACAGAGGATCAGTTGTTGATGTTATATTGGTTAAAATGATGCCACCATCATGGGGATCAGTGTTTGCTTTAGTTGGGCTCTTGACCCTTGACTTCTTGTGTTAGGTCGCTTTCTGTAGTAATGCATGTGCTGTTATAAAGCCAAGAAATCAGTGCTGTGAGCAGCTATTACCTGTTTTTATACGATGAGATAATCATCAGGCGCCTGACCTGTTTACATCCAAAATAACTTATTTTTTTAAATTATTTAAATGTTCAGGTTTTGAATAACCAACCCTTGAATTATAAATATATGTAATGCATATAAATATTTGAACTCCAGCGCTATTTAGATGCACACCGACATCAAGAACCAGCATATGAATCTCAACAATGGTGACAATCAATAAAATGCTTCATGCTGCAATGCATGGTGGGTAACACCATTAGTAAAAACTCCCATCATGGTCTGCAGCATGAATAATTATTTGTCACCATTGTTGAGGATCGTATGATAAGTGTTCATGTCTAAAAGCCTGAGCAGTAAAGTTTTTCTTTTTTCCAATATTTAAACACTACGGTAACATTTGTTTAATAAGACTTTTTTGTAGTTCCGTAATTGCTGAGTGTCAGTCAATAAACCAAAGAGAAACACCATCGTGATGTTCATTCAAGTGACTTAAAAGCAAAAAGTGTAAGCTCATCTGCTATTCGCAAGCTTTTAACGCAGCAATGCGCAAACGCACAAATGTTTGTTGTGAAGCAATATTGCTATTGCATAAAAGCAAACCACTTTAAGTTATTAAAAGGGTCAAGAACCCAACTAAAGCAAACACTGATCTCCATGATGGTGGCATCATTTTACCCAATAAAACATCAACATCTGATCCTCTGTAATTCTCAATAACAGCAGGTGTTCATCACATTGATTTAAATAGCATTATCTTGTACCATAATGATGTAAAAAAATGCAAAGGGTAAGAAAACTTGTTCCATTCATTGTAATTTACAACATGAAGTGCATTAAACATTATATTACATCAAGGTTACCCAAACTAGGGTTCGTAAAGGAACTGCAGGGGGGTTGTGAGTTTAATGAAAAGCTGACAATTAATTAAATCATAAAAAAATTTAAACTAAAATAAATCATTTTAAAACAAACTCCCTTTCGAGGAAAGTCTCTTCACTTGGCGGCCATATCTGCAATGCCTCCGGGTAGCTCATACAAGACATATCTTAATGAATGGGGGAATCCTGAAATCTCAAAAACAGCTTGCTGAACTCACAATTAAATTCCATATGTCAAATTTGCAACAAAAAATCTGAAATTAATTGCCCCATGAATGTTGTTTCTTATGCTCAAATAGCGTTTAAAAAGCTTATTTTTCAGGTTAGACCAGCCAATGCGCATACGGAGTCATAACGTGCTCATGTGCATTGGCTGGTCTAGTCAGGGCTGCATTCAGCCCCGTCAAAACATTTTTTAAATGGAAACGGTGGTGCATTGAACACTCTGTTGCAACTATGGCAGCTGAGAAGGCCATTTATTTGTGTTCTTTTTGAAGAATTTTCGGAGCCTAATGAAATAGATATAAATACGTGTTTAATACTGCAAAATACGATCGATGTTACAGTCACTGCCCTTGCCGTCCATTCTTATGTAAAGCACTTAATTACCATTGTGTATGAAATTTGGTATATAAATGAACTTGCTTTGCAATAAAGCTAAAAATATAAACAACTACATAATCATGTTGATATGCTATATTTTTATTATAAAACTCTTACGACAAACGTGTTTTCTAATAGGCTTAAATTGTTGCGTATACTGATCTTGGACCCATTGTGCGAGCTGGCTCTTTAATACCGCGTAGTTTATATACATGTTACTGCTGATGAGAAAACATCTCAAACCCCCGTTGCACACCGTTTCCAGGAAACATGTTGTTCAGCCCAGAAATCATAGCAAAACGTTGCGCACCGGTTTGAGCTTGATCATGCCCCAGGTTTCTATGAGAAATATGGCTCTCTCATTTAGAAGGTGGAACTATTCCTCCTTATTGCGCGTTACAGTTTCTCCCATTCATAAATATAGGAGTGAACCTTTCTTTGTATTTCTATAGTCTTTGTTTTAAATAAAACACTTACAAAAATATGAAATATTTTTATTTACCTGCATGACGTGATCATTAATCAACATCAAAGAAACCATGAACATGCAAATGTGATACTTAATTATTGAAATATTTATTTTAAAATCTCAGTACTTAAAGCAAATATATATAAATATATATATATATTAAATATATATAATTAGATATAATTAATAATGCATGGTTAAAAACCTACGGAGTAATAATTCAAATAAAAACGAATGTGTTCATCAGTAGTTGATGCAATGTTGAAACCCTTCTTAAACCTGAAATGATTTGGTAAATCCAGTGCTCAAATGCAATCGCCACCTAGTCTCAGCACCGTCACGCCCACGGATCGTTTGCTAAACGTCTGATGCATATGGTACACATATCTGGAAACACTTCAGGGCTGTATCTGAAATCGCCCCCTATTAAGTGGTGTTCGAAACCATAGTGGATGTTCTCGAGTGCACTCATTCAATCCCACAATGCATCATAAAAGCAGTGTACAACCGATGTACACTCAACCATAGACATAATAAATACTAGTGATGGTGAAATGAAGCTTCATGAAGCATTAAGCTTTTCAGCCAAGTGGTTCACAAAAGGGTTAATTTCTGGAGGCTTCATTTGCTCACAATACCACTTGGTGGCCAAAAGCCCTATTTGGACGGGACTAGTTTTACAGGGGGTCGTTAGAGAAATGTGTGTTTCACAGACATACTTGGTGATTTTAATCCCGTCCGAATCTGCCATATCTGTGTTTTTCTCACACAACGTCTGTAATAATTCCAGAGCAAAT
Organism: Onychostoma macrolepis; assembly: GCF_012432095.1. Classification (NCBI taxonomy): domain Eukaryota; kingdom Metazoa; phylum Chordata; class Actinopteri; order Cypriniformes; family Cyprinidae; genus Onychostoma; species Onychostoma macrolepis. The sequence continues at coordinate 35,964,218 of NC_081176.1, forward strand.
TACCTACTGTTTTTCAGCAAACTCAGTGATCCTCTAGATTAGATTGAAAACTAATCCCGTCCGAATGCGATGTCTGTGATTGCTGATGAGATTTTTTTTCACAACGCGTTTTCTTGTGTGTTTTGGCCAACGTGAATTACCGTAGACGCTCTTACCGCGCTCATGTTTGATATATTTGCCTCCCGGCAAGGAAAAAATAAGTAAATAAATTAAAAACAATAATAAAATCAAGAGCCAGATCACGTAAACCATTCAGACTGGCTATTGTAATATCTACGTCAGGTAAAATTACTTGCGTTCATTTCTGCAATCAATTACATAATGTTTTAATTACATATGCACCTTTATGAAAATTAAACACGGGTTTACTACAAATAAATAACTAAAGTAAAACTAAAGCAACCACACATTAACATGGTTTTGCTATACTAGCCATATAGCTTCACCATGGTATTTATAGTAAAACAGTTATACTAATGGTAATCAATCTGAATGACACGCAATGCACGCAAACAGAGCGCTTGATCTCTGAAACGCCCAGATGTACAGAACAGCCCCTCCCACCTCTGTAATAAACACAGAGATGTTAATCCCGTCCGAATTGGTACATGAAAATCGCAGACATCAGGTGATAAGAATCAAAACTCAAACGTAGTTTAGAAAACTAGTCCCGTCCGAATAGGGCTAAAGAGTGTAAAACAAGCAGATATATTACAGACAAAGGTGTAAAGTCCAGGGGTCAGAAAGTAAAGGTCCTGCCATGTGTTTATTCCACCCATGAACTCAGCAGCTGATTTCACCAGAGGAGGAACCAAGTCATTCATTTCAAGTCACAAACAAGACTCGAGGCAAATCAATTTAATTAAGTGACTAATTAAATAATGACTGTGCATTAGTGATGAACACCTGCAGTTATTGAGAATCAGATACTGATGCTTTATTGGTACCCAGCATGCATTGCAACATGAAGCTTTGACTCACCATTGTTGAGATTCATATGTTGATTCTTGATGTCTGAATTATGGTGTAGTACTAATAGTTTTGTGCGAAAGATGCTTTACAATTCTTCATAGTAGTTTGTTATTTTGATAATGTGAGAAACAAGAAAATATGAAAACACATCATTAAAGACTAGCCACCAAATGAGATCAGCGAAGCAGGCTGCTTTATGATAACTTTAATTCGTATATCCCAAAAACATTTGCAGATAATTTTTTTTTTTTTTTTTTTTGCTGTAACAAATGTGTTTTATAAACACAGTTACAGCAGCCGGAAAAAAATCTAGCATAAAAGAGAAAGGTCAAGAGCCCAACTAAAACAACGCTGATCGCCATAATGGTGAGGTCACACGAAACGTTTTCAATAAAGCATCTAAATGTATATTAATTCTCAAGTAATTTTGTAGTTATATGACAGAAATAAAGTCAGACTGTGATGTGTGAAGCTGGTAATGCTTGTGGAGTTGTTTAATCTTCCTCTGCTGTTTTATTTCAGTTGATTTCATCTAAGGCTGTGTCTGAAGTCAGTTGTAGTTTCATTTTCTCTTTTCTCCAGTGATTCTGCTTGTTCACAGCAGCTGTTCATCATTGGCTGAATTCACTCATTAGTTTTCATTCTCTCTATCAGGTGGGCTATATTAGTAAATATTTGCGGCTTGTCGCAAGTGATTTTTTGTCCAAAAATCCTCTATTGTGTGGTATCATTACAATTATTTATCTGCTCCCGATCGAGACGTAGCGCCGCAGAACTCAAATCATAAATATCAAACATGTTTGTTATTTGAAATAACATGTTTGATATTTACGACTCTTGATCATGATAACCGCGATAGCCAATGAGAACTCTCTTCATGTCTGTGGTCTCCCATGATTTTAAAATCAGTTAAGATTTGAAAATTGTCTAGTGTGCAGCCACACTGTAAAAAATTGCTGTAAAATTTTTTTTTTACTGTTGTAATGAAATAACAGGATGTTACTGTCAGAATATGGCTGTTTTTTATAGCAATTTTTAACAGTGCTTGTTAAACTACTGTTTATTAAAATGCTGAATTTAGTATTATATCAGCCTGAACTTGGTCCTTCTCCCCAATTCACAGGACAAGAGTGACACCAGAAGAGAAATATTCATTATTTTGCTTAGCTAAAACATACGTAATTATTTTAGACACAAATGATTGCACAGTGTTACATCATTTAAAAAGTTTTAGATATTATACTAAATAATGTGATTTGTTTTGATTTTTTTTTATTAATAATTAATGACCTTTTGGGTGATATTACTATATTTGATACTACATTAAATTGTCTAAGCTTTCATTTTTGGTAAACAATATTGTCACTATCCACAATACATTTGCATTTTAGTATTACAATATATTGTGACACAATATATTGTTATACCCCTGCATTGTTTTGAATGTTGAACAATTGCATCAATGTATATTCAATATCCTGCGATCCAACAGAGGTATGGAGGATTGATCAGTTTTTATAGGGAAAGATTGCCTAGTTAAATGTTTAGCTACGGATTCTGGGCCTCCTGCACAGCATATTCACTCGGGCTCTCCTGCAGGTGTGGTGTCCCCGGCCCTTGTCCGACAGTTTTACAGAATTACCAGCCCGAGTCCAACCTGAGCCCGTCTTTTTCCCCCCTTCTCCCAAATCAGATTATACTATTTCAGCTATTAAAATAGTTCAGTTTTGTATGTAATGGCAAAGTGATTATATTTCGTTTTGTTTTGTTTTTCTTTCTTAAAGTAACGACCAAGCGGCCAGCGGCAGACCGGCAGGCTGATCATACCCAGACAGCAACCAGTGTCGGCCCACATCTGGCCCGCATGGATTTCACATGTGGGCCGAATCTGGGCCAAAACTATTGCTGTTTGCGTAGCCATGTTTGATCAATTTAGCCTTCTCAAATCATCATGACTTGCCTAAAATAAAATCTATAGATATACTAAAACAGTTCAAGCATATAACAATGTTCAAACGTTAAACCTAGATAAATGTGCGCTGCATCCAGTAATTTGTGTGGAGAGCGGAAGCTAAAGCGCAGGACATGGAGGCACCAGCGCAATCAATTGCATTTTTTTCAATAGAAACTACTTACGCCGTCATTTTTGCTCATAAAGGTAAGAGTAATACATCATTCGGAACTGTAAAGGGTCTACTTTTATTTGTGTGCACACACAATATCAACAAAACTTTTTATTAAATATATAAAATCATTTTATAAAATAAAGAAAAAACGATGCACCGTCTCATCTTGAACAGGAGCGCTTCACAAAAATGAACCGAAAGTCAGCAAATACGTGCCTCACAGACATGATAAATACATAGAAAGATTTTAATTACTACTTAATGAAATAAATCAAATTGAAAACAAAAACTCTTTCATTATAATCCGTGAAGATGCACTTGTCTCTAAAGGTGGGTCTAATGAGAAGACAGCGAGTCAGGATCATCATCTTCATCTTTGCAACACTAACACAGAAAACACTAGTTTATTAGGAAATAATTAAAATATCTCATTATTTCCCCCCCACACATTCATGGTAATAACTTTTGCTGGGGCTTTACGGCAAGCTTCAGCCTACTGCGTGCATTTGAACGCAGAACTCTTCACTGACGGCTCGCTGTTGCTGCTGGACACTAAACACCGTCCGAGTCGTTCGCGGCACGGTCTCGTGTTGTTTCCACCAGCATGGCAATTTTCTTCATCACTAATTGATGGATGTCTAAAATAAAAAAATAAGGAGAATCCTAAAACAGGCCAGAGGCCCGGTCCGCGTCTGAATTATGACGTGAAAATTTGCCCAATCGAGCTGAAATGCAGGGCTCCAGCGTTCACACATACATCTCGGAGACGTCTATTTGACGTCTGTATTTACATCTGCAATACGTATTTTTTAGAGTGTTTGCAATACTTCTATTGGACGTCTCCTATCAGATGTCAAATAGACGTCTATTAGATGTCTTTAAGATGTTTATGATTTAGAAAGTACACTGTAAAACCCAACAAGTTAGGGTAACTCAAACCGATTGAGTAAACCAATTCCCCTGGGCTTAACCCATGTAAGTTTTAAAACTTGCAGTTAAGTAATTAAGTGATTAATTAAGTGCTGATTGAGCATTAGTGATGAACACCTGCTGTTAACAAACAGAATCACTGAAGAAAAGAGAAACACAAGAACTACTACAAGTAATTTTAGTCACAGCCTTAGATGAAATCAACTGAAATAAAATACATTAAATCTCAAAATCTGATTAAACAACCCCACAAACAGCATCACCAGCTCCACTTATTAATAACCAGACTGACTTTATTTCTGTCAGACATCTACAGAAGATCTTATTGAGAATTAACTAAGGTTTAGATGTTGATTTGTTTCATTTGAAGTAACCATGTTAGAGATCAGTGTGTGCTTTAGTTAGGCTCTTGACCCTTGACTTCTGTGTTAGCTGTTTTTTTTTTTGTTTGTTTGTTTTCTATATTTCTCTGGCTGTTGTAACCATACGTTCCTCGAGCATGTTTGTTATAACTCAAAAGCCCAGAGAAAGTGATCAGTAGTTTGTTATTATATATTAATAATGACGATCATTTTTTTGGTAAACTTATTTCATTGAAAGTGAATATAAACTCATTGTGTGTCTAATCTCTGGTTAAATTTATTTATTGATTACAGTAAAAGCAATTTTAAAAGCCACTGGTTTTGTGAGAGTCAGTTAATAGAAAGGACTTTCTAAACAGTTTGTCCACAAAAAGTTTTAATCCATGGAATTAATTAGACTCACACAGACATCAAGAATCAGCTTGTGAACCTCAACAATGGTATATTCGCACACTATTGCATTCAATTACTTTGTTAAGCACACTACATTGGACATTCAGCGGACATTCACAAGTGAATATAACATTAAAACAATACTTGTCCATTTTGATCAATTGTGAAAAAAATGTAGTATAGGTTACAATGATGTCGCTGATTAGAATTTGCAAAAAATAACTTTATTGCACATATAATTAGAAAGTTATTGAACGCGGAAATGTATAAATGTTGTGAAAGTGCGAATATAAAACCAACTTTACCCAAGTGCTGGATATTGGTAGGGACACGTCCCTAGTGTCCCCCACCCCCCTCCCTCAATTCTACGCCCCTTCACTATCTCAATGTTCTTTACATGAGGAACAGGGCGGGCACCAGTTTACTGTCTCTTGTTTGCTTTCGATTCTATTTGGTGTAGATGTGTACAGAAAGGGTGTACAAAACGCGTTCTATGTTTTGTTAGAACTCAGTTTGCATTCTAGCACCGATATAAATGGGACATCTTTATATAATTTAATGTGCTTTTTTTGGCTTCAACTAGGAATAAACTCCAGTAAAGAGAACTATGATACTTATTAAAGTTCGCCTCAGTCACACAATCGCTGCTGATATTAATGTTTCCACTAGCCTACTTAATATAACAAAGGGAGTCGTTAACCTTACCTGTCTGACTGGCGAGATACAAGCGAAAATGCTGGAGCCTTGCGCTGATGAAAGACTTGACAGAGATGGTCTGAGATTTCTGCTTTCGATTTCAAATTTAAATGATGGAGCTTAACAATGTTGAAAGGTAGAGCAAATATGAGTGTTAACCGGGGCTATAAACTCCCTCAGATCACGGTTACAACAATACTCTCTATAACAAAAACACCGGCAGATTCTAGATGTTTGTATCACTAAAGAAGATGAGCAGTTTGATCAATATTGCATAGCTATTTGTTTAAATCACGTGTTCAAGTTTAAAAGCAACAAAAACTTGAATTTCCTAACATTAGAAAGAATACAAGGGATCAGTTGTTAGAGCTATCCCACATGATAAAAATACTATAGTAATTTACAGTAAATACTATAGTGTTTTTGAACCATAGTATTTATAATATATATATATATATATATATATATATGTACATATATATATATATATATATATATATATATATATATATATATATATATATAAATATAAAATACGTGTATCATACTCAACCTGGTCTCATAAAATACGTACCTCTGCGCACTTTTTGTGCGACACCGTTTACGTACCTTGCTGCACGTTTCGCCTCAGTTTTCAAATAGAAATGTCCACTGAGTGGCGCTAAAACACAGGTTCAATATGTGAACCCTGGCACATTTTTATTACGTAGATATTGGTGCGTATTGCTGTTTTTATTATGTTGCTTCAGATACGTGTTATGCGGTTCAGAATTCAAATATCCGGGACTGTCGCTAAAGGTTAATGCTCTATCTTGTTGGAAATATGCCCGACACCAAATCCAGCCCTAAACCTACCCGATAGTGTTAACAAATGCAAAACTGATATAAAATGTATTAGTTGATGCAACTGTGCCATTTGAACTTCCTTTTACGCAGATTTTGACTGCTTTGTCGAACTGTAATTACACAGGATTCGAACCGGTGCTTCTCGCCTTCTAAGTCCGTCTCCGCACACTGTGAGCTACCGAACAAACATCATCTATGAAACCCATAGATATGAAGCTGGATGTGTGCGATGCTGACGTTCAAAAGCATCAGTTTTCAAATCTCCCAGCATATTAATATTGTTTTGAAGTCATAGCATGATATTCTTCAAGTAATTGTGCGAAAATTACGCTTTATTAATCGCAACTCTGTAAATTTTTGTGAAAGTGTTCATTTATTTTGGAAACTGCAGTGATATGTACTTATTGGTAGTATTTCGTGTCACGCTAAAAAGTGCACCCAGGTACGTAAATGCCATGAGACCAGGTAGATTATACTGTATATATTATAGTATTTACAACACTTTGTTAATGAATGCTACATCATACTGTAGTATGAACTATAGTGAACTGATAAACTGTAATAAATGCTGTACTTTAGTCTTTACTACAGTAAACTGTCCCTGACAGACTGGCATAAAGTTGGCTTGACGTTGGACGTTCGATATTCGCATATTTAGGGACCGTCTCTAAAGTTACATGCCATACTGGTATACACTTTTCTAACTTCAATAGCATATAAGCAGAATGACTTACAGTCATAAAAACAACTGTAAACTGTACATATAGGTGACAACTATAATGCACACCTTTTACATTTTTGATATTAAAATAAACTGTAAATCATTTGTTAAAAATTCTATTTTTTTCAGTAACGAGTGGGCTCAAACGCAAATTTAAAGCTCAATAGCATTTGAGCAGAACAACTTACAGTCATAACACAAACTGTAAACTGTTCATCTACGTGTCAACTATAATGCACACATTTTACATTTTTTATATTTATTAAAATCTACTGCAAATCATATGCCCAGCTAGCAGCGAATGTTCTCCCCTGCTATAAAAAAAATAAATAAAAGTTTATAAAAGTCTATTGTTTTTTTTCAGCAGGGTCAGAACTTTGGCTAACATTCCGTACAGGTTTGGTTGATGTTTTAGAGAAAACATTTGAATGTAATGTTCAAAAAATGTTTTAAGAATGTTTCTCATTTCAGATAATGTTCCTATAATGTTAAGTGTAAACAAAGCTAGAACATTTTATCTGCAACATTTTGAGAATGTTGTTGAGGTAACAGATTTATATAATGTGCTCAATAAATCATTGGCACAATGTTTCAAGATAACAAAGGAAGAACATTTTCTCAGCCACATTAGGAAAACATTATAAGAACATCACTGAGGCCTGACATGGTGCAATGTTTTTTATAAAACGTTCTTGTAATGTGAAATAATTACAAATCTAGAACATTTGACCTGCAACATTTTGAGGAGGTTTTGAGGATGTTGTTGAAGTAACAGATTATATAATGTTCTCAATAAAACATTGTTACAATGTTTCAAGATAGCAAGTGAAGTACATTCTCTCAGCCACATCAGGAGAACGTTATAAGAACATCATTGAGGTCTCTATGAGATTGTGTAATGTTTTTATAAAAAGTTATTTGTGATGTGACATATATTATCAAAGTTAGAACATTTTATCTGCAACATTTTGAGAATGTTGTTGAGGTAACAGATTATATAATGTGCTCAATAAATCATTGCCACAATGTTTCAAGATGACAAAGGAAGAACATTATTTTAGCCGCATTAGGAGAACTTTATCTTACTTTAAAAAACTTTAAGAACTTTAACTTTTTGTTATGTTACAGCCTTGTTCCAAAATGGATTAGATTCATTATTGTCCTCAAAATTCTGCAAAAAATACCCCAAAATGACAACGTGAAAGAAGTTTGTTTGAAATCTTTTCAAATAAAAAAAAAAACAATTAATTAATAAAAATCACATTCACAGTATTCACAGCCTTTGCTCAATACTTTGTTGAAGCACCTTTGGCACCAATTACAGCCTCAGGTCTTTTTGAGTATGATGCTACAAGCTCGGCACACCTATTTTTGGGCAGTTTCTCCCATTCTTCTTTGAAGGACCTCTCAAGCTCCAACAGGTTGGATGTGGAGTGTTGGTGCACAGCCATTTTCAGATCTCTCTAGAGATGTTCAAGTCTGGGCTCTGGCTGGGCCACTCAGGGACATTCACAGAGTTGTCCCGTAGCCACTCCTTCGTTATCTTGGCTGTGTGCTTAGGGTCGTTGTCCTGTTGGCAGATGAACCATCGCCCCAGTCCGAGGTCCATGTTTTCATCAAGGATGTCTCTGTACATTGCTGCATTCATCTTTCTCTCAATCCTGACTAGTCTCCCAGTTCCTGCTGCTGAAAAACATCCCCACAGCATGGTGCTGCCACCACCATGCTTCACTGTAGGGATGGTATTGGGCAGGTGACGAGCGGTGCCCGGTTTCCTCCAGACATGATGCTTGCCAAAGAGTTCAATATTTGTGTCATCAGACCAGGGAATTTTGTTTCTCATGGTCTGAGGGTCCTTCAGGTGCCTTTTGGCAAACTCCAGGCAGGCCATCATGTACCTTTCACGAGGAGTGGCTTCCGTCTGGCCCCTCTACCATACAGGCCTGATTGGTGGAGTGCTGCAGAGATGATTGTTCTTCTGGAAGGTTCTCACCTCTCCACAGAGAAACACTGGAGTTCTGTCAGAGTGACCATCGGGTTCTTGGTCACCTCCCTGACTAAGGCCCTTCTCCTAGTGATGTGACGTTCGACACCGAGGCTTTGAAGCTTGTATCAAAAAAATGAAACATCTCACATTGAAGCACTGTATCGGAGCTTGATTTGTTTTGCCAAAAGCACGTGATATATGACGTCCGAAGCTTCCTTTCGCCTGAAAACCGCGTGACAGCTTCAGTATCTGGTTCAAACGAAGCGAACCTCAGCACCGTTTCCTTTACATTATATTACATTATAATACGTTAGCATTGTTTTCTTTTTATCCTAATTTATATATTAAGGTCAAGTTAACTTTGCCCATGAAATAACAGTCTAAGGACTGAGGCAGAGTTAACATTGACCGATTACAGATTTAATTCATGAGTTTATGTTTGATTTATTTGAATTATTTTAGTGGCAGTACACCGACACAAATGAATGACTTTGACAATGGCCATTATGTTTATACAATAAATTAAAACAAGGAATCAGTTGTAGAACCAGATGTGAAACCAGCAGCTGTAATGAATCACAGCACTTTGGAAGGTGTTAATATTTTTATGAACCCAAGATGGCCACAGCATGAACCGTTTTAAAAAGCTTCGAGTAATGAACCTTTTTCCCGATACAATTGGGTTGAAAGCTTCATTGGTTCAGAACGCTTCACTTCGCCATCACTACCTACTCCCCCAATCTTTCAGTTTGGCAGGGCGGCCTGCTCTAGCAATCCTGTCTCGAAGGTCTACAGACAATTCCTTGAACTTCATGGCTTGGTTTGTGCACTAACATGCACTGTTAACTGTGGGACCTTATATAGACAGGTGTGTGCCTTTCCAAATCATGTCCAATCAACTGAATTTACCACAGGTGGACTCCAATCAAGTTGTAGAAACATCTCAAGGATGATCAGTGGAAACAGGAGGCACCTGAGCTCAAATTTGAGTGTCATGGCAAAGGCTGTGAATACTTATGTACATGTAAAAAAATTATTATTATCCTTTTTTTTTCTATGAATTTGCAAAGATTTCAAACAAACTTCGTTCACATTGTCATTATGGGCTATGTTTGTAGAATTTTGAGGAAAATAATGAATTTAATCCATTTTGGAATAAGGCCGTAACATAACAACATGTGGAAAAAGTGAAGCGCTGTGAATACTTTCCGGATGCATTGTAAGGATGTCATTAAGGCCGGAGGTGATGGATTCTTTTTATAAAACATATTTATAATGTGACGTATTAACAAAGTTAGAACATTTTATTTGCAACATTTTGAGGATATTTTGAGGATGTTGTTGACGTAACAGATTATACAATTTTCTCAGTAAAACACTGGCACAATGTTTCAAGATAACAAAGGAAGAACATTCTCTCAGCCACGTTAGGAGAATGTTATAAGGACGTCACTGAGACCTTAAGTGATGGAATGTTTTTTTATAAAACGTTCTTGTAATGTGAAGTATTAACAAAGCTAGAACATTTTATCTGCAGCATTTTGAGGATATTTTGAGGATGTTGTTGAGGTAACAGATTGTACAATGTCTAAAACACCGGCACAATGTTTCAAGATAACAAAGGAAGAACATTCTATCAGCCACGTTAGGAAAATGGATATTATTGAGGCCTGAGATGGTGTAATGTTTTTTTATAAAACGTTTGGGAATGTTCTTGTGTTTACAAAGCTACACTCTAAAAAAGATGGTTCTTTAGAAACAGCTCTTTTTAAAACCAAATCTTCCTGCAGAACCTTTTAAATGACGGTTCTTTGCTTTAGAGCAGGGGTGGGGAACGTTGATCCTGGAGGGCTCCAACCCTAATCAAACACACCTGAATAAGCTAATTGACACAGATCAGCCTGATTCACATCCCAGCCAATACCAGCGCACCTCTTCACCAGATTACTGATCACACACCTGTCAACTCATTCACCAAACCAGCTACTTAAGCATTCCCAGCACCTCACTTCAGTGTCCGGTCTTGTTGACGCATATTGGACTCCTACCTGCTCCTAGAGACTATTCTAAACGATCTTCAGAAAGTATTGACTCCTGTACTTATCTCCTATGTTTTCCCCAGAGTGTTCTCCTCGTCTGTGTCCATGTCTGCTTGTCCTCCACATCCTGGATTCTCGGCACTGGTACACCTCCATCTCCTGCAAAGTAAGCCCCAGTGTCACCCTCCTTGCAAGTACATCTAAAGGATTCATTGTTCCTGTTACTCACCTGATCTCTCCTGTCATTCAGCAGTGTGTAAATCAGGGTTGGAGCTCTGCAGGGGCATCGGCCCTCCAGGATCAACGTTCCCCACCCCTGCTTTAGAGTTTAAGGTTCTTTTTTCCCGCCTTTTTGTTTTTCAAATCTGTAACTGTCAAAGCCGCATAATTACTGGTTTTCTGGAGCTCAAGACAGACTTTCAACACACTCATAAGGTAATTGATTAATTTCTTAATTTCTATAAATTTTACCTTTCACATTGTAGCTAGTTTCATGCCAATCATGCCTTTTTCTCTTTTTAGTTTAACAGAAAATATGCGTGACCAGCTCCGTTCAGATAAAGATACATACTTTCTCTTCACTATGTAAGTCGGCCTAACACCCAGCCAACAATCTTATGGGGGGCCCAGATGGGTGGCACCTGGGCTATCTAACTGGGCCCCAGCCAGTTTTGTCCTCAGTTTCCATGAGGGCCCCACATGGGTCAGCCCAGATGAAACAATGAAATGAACTCTGCTCAGTATGCATACTACAGAGTGCTAAAAATAAGACTGAAGCAGCACTGCAGTTCAGTAGATAATTAAGTGATTAATCTAGTACTGATTGAGCATTAGTGACGAACACCTGCTAAAGAAAAAAGAGACGAGCAGAAACACAACAACTACTATTGACTTCCAGCCACAGCCTGCAAAACAACTGCAAATAAAAGACATTAAATCTCTGAAGATCTCAGCAGAGGAGGATTAAACAACTCCACAAACAGCATCACCAGCTTCACTCATTACTAACCAGACTGATGTTATTTCTGTCAGATTGTCTAGAGAAGCTCTTATTGAGAAATACAGAGGTTCAGATGTTGATGTTTTATTGAAAGTAAGAGTTTGGTTTGAAGTCACCATTATGGTGAATAACGTTTTCTTTAATAGAGCTCTTGACTCTTATGCTACTCTACATGCTTGTTTTCTTTGCCACAATGTATTTAGAAAACATGTTGTGTGCAAAGACAGTTAGACTCAAAGATTATCAGCTGATAATAGTTGTTCATTGATAGTAGTATAGATTTTAACATTATAAAGCAGTCTTTCTCATCGAGCTCATCACTGTTTGGAAATGGCTTATAATCAACAGGTTAAATTTTCAAATTACTAATCCTAAAACAAACAAAAAAAAAACTAAATTCTGAATTTGGGTATGTAACTGTCAACTCTTTCAGACACACAGACATCAAGAATCAGTGTACGAATCTCAACAACGGTGACACAATTCATGCTGTAATGCATGCTGGGAACCATGGTTGACTTTTGTGTGCTGCACCCAGAATGCATTGCAGCATGTTGTTGAGATTCATACACTGATTCTTGATGTCTGTGTGTTTGTGAGGCAGGAGCTCAAAGCATTTTGTGAAAATATATTTTAATATTCTTCTGCATTGTTGAATGTGTACATGTACACTCACATGTCAAGTGTTATTAATGTGAAGTTATTATCACATCATCTGTACCATTAGAAATCAGTCTCTAGAATCAGACCGTTACTTGATGATTATATCTTCATCACAGTTTTTCTTGCTTGTCTTGCCATACAAACACAGCTAAAGCAGCCAGAGAAAAACTAATGTTAAAACTTTAAGGGCCAACCACCCAACTAAAACAAACGTTATTCTCCATAATGGTGACAAATATACTTTTCAATAAAACCAACATCTGTACCTGTTGAGCTGAATCTCAGGAATAAGACTCAAAGAACTACATTTCCCAGAGTGCACCAGCAGCAGAAATCCAGCTGTTTGTCATTGTCACTGATTTGGAGCACCTGTTAAAGACATGGAGTTCCTCAGTCATGGAGGCAAACAAACTTCAGAGAGAAGAAGCTTCAAGTTCATTCGTAGGTTCAGTCCAAAGACGCCAATGGTTGGTGAAATGTTTATTTACTTTTATGGTGTTTGAAATACTGCTTTATTCCATGTAAAAGGCTTAATTCATTCATCATAAAATTCATTTAAAATGTGTAACTAAATGTTTAATTAGAAAAGTAATTTTTGTTCTCTGTTTAAAGGTTTACAACCTAATTCACTGAGCTAATTCACTGAGCAGATCAATCAACTGACAAAGCCAAAAGAAAATAAAAGTGATCGAGTCAGAAATTTGAGTTGTCCTTGTGTCCTTTGGATGGTGAACAAGAATTGGACTAAACAGTACCTCTGTAATTCTCAAAAACTTTTGTAGAAGTCTGACAGAAATAACATCAGTCTGGTTAGTAATGAGTGAAGCTGGTGATGCTGTTTGTGGAGTTGTTTAATCCTCCTCTGCTGAGATCTTCAGAGATTTAATGTCTTTTATTTGCAGTTGTTTTGCAGGCTGTGGCTGGAAGTCAATAGTAGTTGTTGTGTTTCTGCTCGTCTCTTTTTTCTTTAGCAGGTGTTCGTCACTAATGCTCAATCAGTACTAGATTAATCACTTAATTATCTACTGAACTGCAGTGCTGCTTCAGTCTTATTTTTAGCACTCTGTAGTATGCATACTGAGCAGAGTTCATTTCATTGTTTCATCTGGGCTGACCCATGTGGGGCCCTCATGGAAACCGCGGACAAAACTGGCTGGGGCCCGGTTAGATAGCCCAGGTGCCACCCATCTGGGCCCCACATAAGATTGTTGGCTGGGACAGAAATGTTGAAATAATGATCCATGATTCAATGATTTTTAAAAATTACTTTATGCATAAACTCCCAGTCATAAATAACGTTTAAGTTATCCCAAGACCATATCTCAAATTTTTCTTTTAACATTATAAAGGGCTCACATACTCTCCATTTTTTTTTTCTAATTGTTTTACATAAATAACTGGACACATAACTCTAAACTCAGCTGTGTATTTCAGGGAGTTTTCACGATCTTCACTTTAGAATACTGATCCAAACAAATGTGTAAATCCTTTAGAAGGATGTAGTAACACCTGAGTAACTACTATCCAATACTTTACAAAACCCTCAAAAGCTTACAATGATTTTAGTCATTACTAGGGAGTTATCATGATCTTCACTTTTGAATACTGATCCAAATAATTAGTAATTATTTGGATCACAGCCCTGTAGGGTCTTACTTGATTGCTGTGACTCGATTGCTTCAGTCTGTTCCTTTCTGTCGTGCTGCTGAGAGGTTTGCGATTGTAGCTCAGTGTAGCTTCGCTTTTTATTGAATCTCTACCTTACTTTCACTCCCTGTTGTTTAAAGTGATAATATATAACTTAATTCCCACCATATTTCTGGTGTTATCTTTCAAACTAATCTAACTAATTTGATCATTCGCTTTTAAAATCGCGAGTGCAGCGCGTTAGCATTCTTTAGCCAGTTAGCTTGTCACTCGCGGTTCCATTTGCGTTTCTATTCGCGCCTATTATTGTTTTCTTTTCTTTGTTTTCTTGCTCCGTTTTCATTCCTCTCTCGCTCCGTTTTTCACGAGCTCATCAAACAACAGTGGTAAGTGGTAAGTTAAGTTGGTATCATTCATCAATCACGGTGAGTAATGGCTTCTTCTCCTGCTATTGTTGTTTGCACTGTTTGTCACATGTATAGTTTATCTGTCTCTGTCAGCAGCGAGGATTCACATGTGATAAATGCAGGAAATAGTTAGGCTGACAGAGAAGGTTTTAGAACTAGAGACACGCATCCAAACTTTAGTTGAGGACAGTAAGAATGTGAGGGCTGTAGATACTGCTTTGGATGCGACTAGCTCAGGGAGTCCTGTACATTGTTTGGTTCCGGTTGAGCCCGTGCAGCAGGGAAGCTGGGTGACCTGCACTGTAAAAAAAAAAATCGTAATTTTATGGAAATTTTTTTTTTTTTTTCAGGTTTTCTTTTATTTTGAATTGCAGTCAAAACTCTGTAAAATGATCTTTGAATTAACTACTTGGCTGTTATTTTAAGGATTATGACATTAATGACAAATTACAATAATTCATTTTTATACAGTACATTTTCTGTTTTCTTACCATAAAATGAAAGTAAAATATCCTTATTTAAATAATCTGACAAACACTGTTATTTTACAGGTATTTCCTGAATTTATGATCAAACACCTTCACTGAAAAACAAAAGACAAAAAACGTTCAAATAACTGGCAGCACAGGGTGCCAAACTAAAACCTTAAAATTAAAGTAAAATCTCCTTATTTAAACAGGCTGACAATACTGTTAATTTACAGGCATTTCATAAATTATTACGATCAAACACCATCACTGTAAAATTAACTAATTAATTAATTAATTAATTAAACGTCACATGACTGGCAGCAATATAACATTAAACACTAGCAGATCTCTCTAGATCTCAGCATCTTCACTTATTACAAAGTGTCTGTATATTATTACAAAGTGTCTGTATAATATTATTGTCTGACTTTATTTCATACAAAACTTCTTACTGAGAATTAACAGAGGTTTAGATGTTGATGTTTTATTGAAATTAATCAAGTTTGAAGTCACCATTGCGGAGATAAGCGTTTGCTTTAGTTGGGCTTCTGACTCTTCACTTTATAATATCAGCTTTTCTTTGGCTGCTGTGATTTTGCTAGAGAAAAATTGCTAGCGAAAACTCTGGTCATATAAATCTGGTTACTTATTGATGATGAGTTAATCATCATATAGTAGCCTGGTCACATCATGAGTATTGTCTCAGAGTATGTTAGCATTTAATGTTTTTTATTATTATTTATTCCACATTTCGAGCAATAAAACCGTAACACTACAACAAAATGAAACTAATAAGTTTAACATGTTCACACATGTCTGATGAGGCTATGTAAACTACTTCATCTGATCAGACGTTTTCTTGCAGGTTTTGCTGTAACAAATGTGCTTCAGAAGCCCAACTAAAGCAAACGCTTATGTCCGCAATGGTGACTTCAAACTTGATTAATTTCAATAAAACATCAACATCTAAACCTCTGTTAATTCTCAATAAGAAGTTTTGTAAGAAATAAAGTCAGATTGGTTTGTAATAAGTGAAGATGCTGAGATCTAGAGAGATATGTTAGTGTTTAATGTTCTGTTGGGATTTAAAGGGTTTCTGTTGTCTGTGTTTTGTGGGTCACCATTGTGTTGAAGAGTAGAGTCTGTGCTTCAGTCCAGGAGAAGACCGGAAAACCAGATGTTATGCTGAATGTAGTTTTATTTAAAAGCAATAACTGTGGAGTTGTTGATGTAGTGCTAATTATTAGTTTTTGCACGTATGTTGTTGTTAGATGATGGTTAACTACAAAAAAAAGTTTCACAGAGAATGTTTCGCAATTATAATCCAGACAATACCTGTAAAGTAAGAGAAAAAAAATAGCATGTTGTACCTTTAATTTTACAGTTTTTGTTTGGCAGCTGATTCTGCTATTCGTTGACCTTTTTTTTTTTTTTTTAAAACGTTCTTTAACCATTATTTCCATTAATGATAAACGTTTGGCACCCTGTGCTGCCAAGCATTTCACTGTTTTTTTACTTTTAATTTTTTTACAGTGTGTGAGGCGGTATACACTGTAAAAACTGATACACTAATATTTACTCCATAAAATTGTGTCAACAGATTACAAGCACCCAGCCAACATTTCCACGTGACGCTCCATGTGGGTTTTTGATGGGCTGCCACTTGGGGCCTGCATGGACAACCTAAATGGGACCCATACAATTTTGTCCATCGGCTCCACTTGGGCCCCATGTGTGTTAGCCCATAGGGGCACATGATGGGTCCATAGTGGGCTCTAAGTGGGGCCCATGTAGATTTTCATTATATGGGCCCACATGGGTCCCAAATGGGTTCTTAATAATTGGGGCCAAGGTGGGGCACATACAGAACCCGTATGGGGCCCAAATGGGTGGCCACTCCGAACCCACAAATGGCCCATATATGGGGATTTTGTGGGACCACAGTGGGTCGGAACTGGGCCCCATTTATATTTCTTTATTAATTCCTCTAGATAAAGTTGATGCGCTAATATGCAAAATCATCTTTCAAACCACTCCAATTCTTAAGTTTTTGGAAACCTTTACCTGACCTGATTTGTTGATTTTATGTGGTGCTCAATACATTTTAAATTACATGATAACATATTTCAACTGTGAAGAAAATGACTTAATCATGACTCAATCTCTAAATCACATATTTTTTTATTGGGTTAAACAAAAATAGACAAAAACACTTGAATAGATCAGGATAAAATTATATTCCTGGGCCTGTGCAGACTCCTCAGCTTCATACCTAAAAACAGTATTAAAAAAAGAAAAAAAACTAAGAAAAGGCATTTATTTTAAAATACTACTAAACATTTATAAGAGCAAATAGTTCAAATTTGCTGTCATTTACCACTTGGTAGTTCAAACTCAGATCAATTTCTTTGTTTAACACATAAGACATTTTGAAAGTTTATCTGTCAGAAACCATTATTCATAGTAGGAAAAAATTTATGGAAGTCATATGAATGCTCTGTTTACATTCAGAATAGCTTCCTTTGTGCTAGAACAAAGACATTCATATTTGTGAGTAAATGATGACAAAATTTTCATTTTGGGTGAACTATCCCTTTAAAAGGCATGCGTGGTTATAATGAAGCTGTGCCAGTACTTTTCCTATGTGTCAAAACTGTCACTTAAAGGGATAGTTATTACTAAAGGTAATATGAACAAGTCAAAGGTGACACTACACTCAAAAATGATTTGGTCTAATTGTTCCAGTGTTCATGTGTTTCCACACTACAGAGTGTTCAAGTAGAATTGAAGCAGTGCTGGAGTTAAGGAGATAATTATGTGATGATTGATCATTAATGATGAACACCTGCTGTTATCAAGAAGAATCACCGAAGGAAGAGAAACACAAGAACTACAACTGACTTCAGCCACAGCTGAAGATGAAATCAACTGAAAAAAGAAGACATTAAATCTCTCAAGATCTGATTAAACAGCATCAGACTGACCAGTTTGACTTTATTTCTGTCAGACTTCTAGAGAAGTTCTTATTGAGAATTAACAGAGGTTTAGATGCTTTATTGTTTTGTTTGAAATCACCATCAAAGAGACCAGTGTTTCCTTTTGTTGGGCTCTGACTCTTGACCCTTGACATGTTAATATTATACTGGTTGCTTTAATTGTGTGTTTATATAGAACACTGCTTTAACCAGCAAAGCTAAGAAAAAAAAGTTGTGGGCAAATGATCCACCGATCTCATTTCAAGTCCAACATCTGATTGTATGGATGTAGTTGCTTTAGATTTTTATATGTGATGTATTGTAAAATCAGACATTTAAATAATTTACAAATCACTTTGTGCTCAAAAGTTTCATCTGTAGCACCAAAGATCACAGACATCAAGAATCAGTATGAATCTCAACAATGGTGACAGTCAACAAAATGATGTTGCAATGCATGCTGGGTACCAGCATAGTACAAGACTCTCCCATGTATCCCAGCATGCATTGCAGCATGAATAAACAACTTGAATCTGATTATTTTCTTTTATTCTTACTATTTTATTTTACATGCTGTTATAGTTGTGACTTTTAGTAGCTTGTTTTGTGATGTTCAGAGTTTTATCTGAATATTTTCTTGACTGTCACCATTGTTGAGATTCATACACTGATTCTTGATGTCTGTGGTCTTTTGCTACAGATGAAAACTTTGCACAAGTGATTTGTAAATTATTCAAATATCTGATATTTACAATACTGCAAGATATGAAGCTAAAAAATCTAAAACAGTATAATGTCTATAATCAAAATTGGACTTGAAATGAGATCAGTGACCAGTGACAAGATCTACCCACAACTCTTTTTCACTTGGCTTCGCTGGTTGCTTGTGTTAAATGAAACACACTTAGAGAAACATAAACCTCTGTTAATTCTCAATAAGAGCTTCTAGAAGTCTGACAGAAATAAAGTCAATCTGATGCTGTTGATGCTGTTTAATCAGATCTTGAGAGATTTAATGTCTTCTTTTTTTTCAGTTGATTTCATCTTCAGCTGTGGCTGAAGTCAGTTGTAGTTCTTGTGTTTCTCTTTCCTTCGGTGATTCTTCTTGATAACAGCAGGTGTTCATCATTAATGATCAATCATCACATAATTATCTCCTTAACTCCAGCACTGCTTCAATTCTACTTGAACACTCTGTAGTGTGGAAACACATGAACACTGGAACAATTTAGACCGAATCATTTTTTTGAGTGTAAGATTATACTTTTTTATACGTTTTATACATTTTTTAAGATGTCTTCGTTCACTCTGAAAAAAAAAAAAAAAAGGTTAACAATAACATCTCAGATTATCTGGTCTGAAACTCAACCCTCACCCTCCCTTGTCTGTCAGGGTCTGAAGCAGACCCTCAGTTTCTGGAGATTACCATCAAAAGAGGAGCTGCCAGTTTTGTTTATATTTAATGTTGTTTATAACTTAAACATTTTTATTTTATTTTGGAAATCTTTAATTCACAGAATGAACATCATTGTTTAACAGAAAACAAATTAAGACATTTTATTATCGCCTAAGACTTGTAAATGTTTATTTTGATATAGTATGTTACATATAATCAAACTTATTTATTAACATCTTTAAAAGAAGAGTGTTTTATAAGTTTCAATGAACTTGTAGCAATAAATGCTGAATGTGTGTTTAAAATGTATGATGAATGATTTTCCTTTGTAACATGCTGTCATATGTAATTTTATATGTATTACCACCTTCTTTAACC